>NW_024038676.1:0-18959 GCF_016077235.1 Cyprinodon tularosa
GGGCCATGCCTTCGGCATGTGGCCCCCCAATAAATATGTGCAATAGTAGTAGGTGGGCCATGCCTTCGGCATGTGGCCCCCCAATAATACGCAGAATAAATATGTGCAATAGTAATAGGTGGGCCATGCCTTCGGCATGTGGCCCCCCAATAAATATGTGCAATAGTAGTAGGTGGGCCATGCCTTCGGCATGTGGCCCCCCAATAATACGCAGAATAAATATGTGCAATAGTAGTAGGTGGGCCATGCCTTCGGCATGTGGCCCCCCTAATAATACGCAGAATAAATATGTGCAATAGTAGTAGGTGGGCCATGCCTTCGGCATGTGGCCCCCCAGTAATAATAATAATACGCAGAATAAATATGTGCAATAGTAGTAGGTGGGTCATGCCTTCGGCATGTGGCCCCCCAATAATACGCGGAATAAATATGTGCAATAGTAGTAGGTGGGCCATGCCTTCGGCATGTGGCCCCCCAATAATACGCGGAATAAATATGTGCAATAGTAATAGGTGGGCCATGCCTTCGGCATGTGGCCCCCCAATAATAATACGCGGAATAAATATGTGCAATAGTAATAGGTGGGCCATGCCTTCGGCATGTGGCCCCCCAATAATACGCGGAATAAATATGTGCAATAGTAACAGAAATGTAAAAAGGGCAGAGAGAAATGTAAAAAGGGCAGACAGAAATAAACAGCGGCAAATAAATAACTAAGCTAAAAAAATACAATGGAAGAATAAAACAGACAAAAATATAACATGCACATAAATCAATACCATAAATGTCATCATGATCTACAAGAAATGTCACTATGACTGAAAAAGCTTTGATAGATCAAAGAAAGGCTTCAATTAAAAATATAAAATATGGTTTGAAGGTGGGTCTTCCACCAAGATGAAAGAGCCCCGAGCGCCGGGAGTGAATAAAAGGGGGCCCTTTTCTGCATATAAGTCAGTAGCTCACTGGTGAACAGCTCATGTGTGTTCTGTAAATAAAATTCTCCGGACCTGGACTCAGTTGCCTCTGCCTAATTTTTGATAATAGTTTGAAGACTTTTTCTACAGCTTTTTGAGAACTTTGAATTTTTATAAGACTTAGCTTCAATTTTAAGTCGTAGGGAGAACAGTTTCCACGACAAGTTCTTTTCAAAATATTCTAATAATTAGGAAACCAGTTAGGTCAGTTTCTAGTAATGCTGGTGCTCTGGAAACAACAGTCTTTCTGTAGTACTCAAACTAATAACATAGGGTCAAGACTTTTAGTTTTTTATTTTTAACAACATTTACACAAACGTTCTTGTTTGTTTTTGGCTCCATCAGTTTATTTTTGAATTTATAATATTATATGGAGCATTGTATAAAGTGATTACAATAGATTGTAGGTATATATCTATGTCTATATATGCTGTATGTATATATATATATATATATATATATATATATATATATATATATATATATATACTGTACACCTGTCCAACTGCTCGTTAACACTTAATTTCTAAGCAGCCAATCACATGGCGGCATTTAGGCATGTAGACATGGTCAAGACAATCTCCTGCAGTTCAAAGCGAGCATCAGTATGGGGAAGAAAGGTGATTTGAGTGACTTTGAACGTGGCATGATTGTTGGTGCCAGAAGGGCTGGTCTGAGTATTTCAGAAACTGCTGATCTACTGGGATTTCCATGCACAACCATCTCTAGGGTTTACAGAGAATGGTCCAAAAAAGAAAAAACATCCAGTGAGCGGCAGTTCTGTGGGCGGAAATGCCTTGTTGATGCCAGAGGTCAGAGGAGAATGGCCAGACTGGTTCGAGCTGATAGAAGGGCAACAGTGACTCAAATAACCACCCGTTACAACCAAGGTGGGCAGAAGAGCATCTCTGAATGCACAGTACGTCGAACTTTAAGGCAGATGAGCTACAGCAGCAGAAGACCACACCGGGTGTCACTCCTTTCAGCTAAGAACAGGAAACTGAGGCTACAATTTGCACAAGCTCATCGAAATTGGACAATAGAAGATTGGAAAAACGTTGCCTGGTCTGATGAGTCTCGATTTCTGCTGCGACATTCGGATGGTAGGGTCAGAATTTGGCATCTACAACATGAAAGCATTGATCCATCCTGCCTTGTATCGACGGTTCAGGCTGGTGGTGGTGGTGTCATGGTGTGGGGAATATTTTCTTGGCACTCTTTGGGTCCCTTGGTACCAATTGAGCATCGTTGCAATGCCACAGCCTACCTGAGTATTGTTGCTGACCATGTCCATCCCTTTATGACCACAATGTACCCAACTTCTGATGGCTACTTTCAGCAGGATAATGTGCCATGTCATAAAGCTGGAATCATCTCAGACTGGTTTCTTGAACATGACAATGAGTTCACTGTACTCAAATGGCCTCCACAGTCACCAGATCTCAATCCAATAGAGCATCTTTGGGATGTGGTGGAACGGGAGATTCGCATCATGGATGTGCAGCCGACAAATCTGCGGCAACTGTGTGATGCCATCATGTCAATATGGACCAAACTCCCTGAGGAATGCTTCCAGCACCTTGTTGAATCTATGCCACGAAGAATTGAGGCAGTTCTGAAGGCAAAAGGGGGTCCAACCCGTTACTAGCATGGGGTACCTAATAAAGTGGCCGGTGAGTGTATATATATATATATATATATATATATATATATATATATATATATATATATATATATATATATATATATATATTAGAATTATTTTTCCAAATAAAACTCAAAATCAGTATCTTTTTTTAAGAAATAATCCTTTGTTCAAATTTTAATACTGGTGTGAATTTATCCTTTAATGAGAGGGTTTGTAAACTATCAAGCACAACTGTATATAAAAAAATGCATGTACATTGAAACCATTGAATTACACAGAAAAAAAATGGGTGTTTGCTGATCTTATTGTGGTCTGAAAAGATGACAAAGTAAAGTACAGGCGGGAGGCGTGGTTTACAGAGAAGAATAAATGTTGTCTGACTGCTACTTCCTGGTACAGTGACATTTCTCCTTCCCTGGAATAACAGCAGTTTCCTTCTGCAATGAGTTGCTCCTTTATCATAGCAATAGACTTTGGGACAGCATTTAGCGGATATGCCTTTAATATCAGTCCCAGAGGGAAAGAAAGTGGACCTTACTTAAAAAGATGGGGTAAAGAGTATGGATTCGACACCCCAAAGACTCCAACCTGCATTTTGTTTAATGAAGATAAAACATTTCTTAGTTTTGGTTATGAAGCCCAAATGAAATTCAAGGACATGAGGGGAGAAGAAGCAAAGAAATATTATTTATTTCAAGACTTCAAGATGACTCTCTACAACAAAGTAAGTACAGTACATTATTGGACAATTATGCGCTTTAACATTTACACTCATAAATGCTTCAATTTAAGTTAAACTTCAGCTTAATATTCACCTGCTGAACATTGCATAATTATTCACTGCAATAGAGGGTCTTTTGTTGCAAAGTAAGTTTAAAAAACATTTTTAAACACATAAATAGGGTATGCAAATACAATGATTTCTGCATATCACATCAGAGTTACTGGTTTTTAGTTAAGAGGTAATTTAACATAAATTCTGATTAAATTTGATAAAACTTTTTGACACCAGAAGAGAACAAAAAGGAGAAATTATGGAGATCAATCATTTGTTTAAAAATGTTAACTTGAGAACATTAAAGGGAAATGTACAAAGCCACGATTAAAGAACTATTAATTTCTAAACATTTTGGTTAAAATGATTCAAAATACATCAGGAGTATAGTCACTGCACTGCTGTATCTAAGATCTAAATTAACATTTACAGACACTCAGCAATGATCTGAAGATTGAAGATGCCAGCGGTAAATCTATGGAGGCACTAAAAGTTTTCTCAGAGTCCCTGAGATTCTTGAAGGATGATGCTCTAAAAACCATCAGTTACAACATGAGGGGGAGGAATTTCAAGGCCTCTGACTTCACCTGGGTCCTGACTGTTCCTGCCATCTGGGATCCTTCAGCTAAACAGTTCATGAGAGAAGCTGCAAAACAGGTAAAACCAGATTTAACAGAGATCAATGACGTTCAGAGATGTTCAAAAGGATAAGAGTTTTTTTTCTTTTAGGCAGGTATAGCAACAAAAGGAGGGGAGGAGAAACTGATTATTGCTCTGGAGCCAGAAGCTGCTTCTATCTGGTGTAAGAAGCTTCCACCAGACAAATTCATCTTAAAGAACCAGAGTAGAGAGTCACTGGATCAGTCTCCAGGGACTCGGTACATTGTTGTGGACTGTGGAGGTAATGTCTGTGGTTCTGAGTTATTGATTCAATTAGAAAGAATTTGTAACATCTTTACACACAAGAACATTATAAAAAATGATGGTTATTATTTGCAGTCTGCTCTGAACTAAAACAAATGAATGTGAATAAATGTGGCTGTTTAAATAAATAAACCATCATTATCTGTCCTTTTAGGAGGAACTATTGACATCACTGTCCATGAAGTCCAGAATGGAGGAGCCCTGAAGGAGCTGCACAAGGTCTCTGGAAACAATCTAGGAGGACAAACTGTGGACAGAAAATTTAAACATTTTTTAAGAGAAATACTCCCTGATGGAGTCTGGGATGAATTTCAACTAAACTCTCCCAGTTCAGCTCAGAGAATCATGTATGATTTCACTCGTCTCAAAGAAGCAGATACAGATATTCAGATCAGCTGCCCATTTAAACTTGTGTCATTGGCTAAAGAAAAGTCAGGAACAGAAAACTTCATTAAGTCAGACCTCGGTGCTTCCTGGGATGGTGATTACATCAAAATATCGCAAGATAGACTGAGGTCTTTCTTTGAAGAAAGTCTGAAAGGCATCACCCATAATCTGAGAGAAATCTTTAACTCTGTTCTCAACATTAATTACATTCTGTTGGTGGGGGGGTTTGCTCAGAGTAAAATACTGCAGCAGCACATTATTGATCAGTTTGGACGTCAGTGTGAATTTCTGTGTCCTTTCAGAGCCCAGGAAGCGATTGTGAGGGGAGCTGTAGAGTTTGGTAGAAACCCACAGGTTGTTGTTTCTCGTAAAAGTTCCTTTACTTATGGATTTGCTGCTTGTGAGAAGTTTGATAAGAGGAAACACAGGGAGGAAAAAAAATTTACAGCAGGAGGCGTGGAATACAGTAGAGATATTTTCAATAAAATGGTGGAAGAAGGTGAGGATGTTGGATCAGAGGAAACCAGAGAGTTCCTTTGTTCTCCAGCTAAAGCAG
Source organism: Cyprinodon tularosa (assembly GCF_016077235.1). Lineage (NCBI taxonomy): Eukaryota > Metazoa > Chordata > Actinopteri > Cyprinodontiformes > Cyprinodontidae > Cyprinodon > Cyprinodon tularosa. The sequence continues at coordinate 5,268 of NW_024038676.1, forward strand.
ATCAGAGAAACATGACAATGAGATTTTACTGCTCATTTAGAAAAGATCTAGTTTATGTAGATGACTGGGGAGTGGATGAGGTTGGTTCATTCAGTGTAGACATCTCTACAGGGGGTAAAGTCAGGCTAGAAATAATGTTTGGCTCAACAGAGATAACAGCTACAGGAACCAACCTGATTAGTCGAGAGAAACAAACAGTCAAAATAGACTTCATGACCACAGACAGAGAATGTGTCGTTGATGAGGCAGATGATGAAAACAGTGACGGATCCAGTACTGCATCAAAAGAATTTTTATTAGAGGGTGATTAAACACCTTGAAGAACATGTTCCTTTTCCATGAACTTCAAATGTGGCCAAGAACTTTAGAAACTGAATCAAAGTTAAATCAGTTAAAGCATTTTAAAATAAAAGTACTTAAAAAAAAAAAGTAACATGGGAGCTGGCTCGTAGCTCGTCTGCCTGGCTGTGTGTTTCCTGAACGGGGCCGCCTGTGGAGCTGGTTGACAGTTGCCTTTTGTATCTATGCTTTGTATCTATGAGGAACACAATGGGAACTTTATTTTTCTAGGGTTTTCTAGGTTTCTTCTTGCTTGATATTCCTTAGTTAATGTTCATAGCTGGGGGTTGTTTATTGATAGTGTAGCCTTTGTGATATTTTATGATGCAGAAGAGGGTTTTTTGTTTCTCAGGTCCTTTTTCTTTACTGTTTTACATTTTCATTTTATTTAATCTCTACATTACAACTACAACAGAAATAATTTCAGATTGTAGCCATAAGTCCCATTGCTAATATGTACTGATTCTAAAGGATAAGTTACCTGCAGAGCTACATGATGAAAAAAAATTACAGTATTTAGTCTCTCTGATTTAGTAAATGGCATAAATAGGTATTGGTGCTCTGATGAACTGACTATAACCTGCATTTAGCTGTATATGTAATTATTTTGCACCATAATTTACAAATAAATTCTTTAAAAAAACTATAATAAAAGACCAGGCCTCTCTCATGTTTGTAAAAATTTGTACTTTCTCCCATTGTGTATTAATACATATTTATTGATAATTGCATCATGACAGAAATTACAACATAAAACAATTAAGTCTATTTTATCTCCTGTACAGCACCACTCTGTCCTAAATGAATGATCATTTCACTTAAAGGAATCTGATCATTATCTGTAAACCAGTAGATCTTATTTCAATCTGAAAAAACTCACAAGAAGAGAAAAGACAATTAAGATAAATTTATTGATACTATTACTTCTCTTTGGCGCTCAGACCTCGGCAGGAAACATTAGCGCTGAATTTAGATAGATCTGCATGAACAGGAGTAAAGAACAGGGCTGTTTCCCCCCCAGGCCTGAAAGTGGTGGTGGAGTGGAGATAGATGAAGTTGGTCAGTCTGTAGACTGCTGGTTGGAGAGACGGTCTGATTAGCTTTATGGGGAGATGCAGTGGACTGCGTGAGCTGATACTAGAGCTTCACTCAGGGACCTGGAAGATGAAAGTCCAGTTGGATAACACAGGTTGAAAGAACCTGTCCATGATGAGCAAGCATGAAGCGACAGTGGAGAGGGAAAACTCCCCATTGGGAAGAAACCTCGGGAAGAACCAGGCTCAACATGGCGGTCTTCCGTTGGACCGGTTGGAATGACACGGGGAACGCAGTAAGAGTCAAGGAGGATTGACGCTCTGATGAAGCTTTAGCTACTATGGAGGAGGAGGGACTGAAGGGGGGTTGAAACGGGGTCATCTGAGGTCACACAGTGCCTTCACAGCCTGCGCACAGGAGCAGACCAGAGGCCTTTAAAGATGAACTTGGATGCTGGTTGACTTTGGTGGAGGCAAGGTTAAAAGTTGATTGGCTGTTACAGGTGGATGTAGGAGAACAATTAGTTAATTCAGCTGAACTTCTGCCTAGGCTCAAGAGACAGAGCTCCAACTCAATGGAATATTAAAAGGTAAATCACTTTATCTGCTTATTTTTTTGTTTTAAAACAACGATCCACACTAAGCACCTGGAGAAATTTTTTTAAAAAGGTTAACAGTTTTGTTTTGTTTTGTTTTTTAGCTTAATGTGGGGGAAAAAGTCTGACTTTTTCCTACATTATACTCAAATTAATAATAAACCTGTAACTTTTACATTTTAATATATTTTTTCCTTTTTAATTTTTTTTCCAGTGGACCTTATTGTCTTTCATACACACTGATAAAATTCTTTTGGGAGACAAAATTGAAAGAAAAAAAACAATAAACACCTCCCCCCCCCAAAAAAAACAAAAAAACAAAAACCTGCACACAGACACACACACACACACCATAAGCCAGGCCATTTTAAGAGTTTTAAGGACCAAAACCATCACTGTGACTTTTATAAACCTGATTTAATGCCATCTTTTTTAAAGCATCTGCCTAAAACTGCATAGAAATTTGTCAAAAATGACATTCCATTATAACTGAAATGAGTTATCTATCTGATCGATTTCAGTTTGTTCACGTTAATAAAGAATCTTCCACATGCTCAAAGGTTACCTGTGGAGTACCACAGGGATCAGTGCTAGGACCAATTCTCTTTACTTTATACATGCTCCCAATCGGTAGAGTTATTAGAGGGCATGGGATTAATTTCCACTGTTATGCTGATGATACCCAGCTATATCTGTCTATAATCCAGATGAAGCTAACCCATTACATAGATTACAGGCATGTCTGAAGACATAAAAACCTGGATGACTCTTAACTTTCTGCTTCTGAATGCAGACAAAACAGAAGTTATAGTCTTTGGACCAGAGTCTTTGAAAAAGAGGCTGATTAGTCAGTCACTTAATTTTGAGGGTATTAAACTGATTTCAGATAAAAAAGTAAAATATCTTGGTTTTATTTTTGATCAGGACCTGTCATTTAAATCCCATATCAAAGAGGTTTATAGAATTTCCTTCTTTCATCTGAGGAATATTGCAAAAATTAGAAATCTCCCGTCCAGGGGTGATGCTGAGAAACTAGTCCATGCATTTGTTACTTCAAGGCTGGACTATTGTAATTCTTTACTATCAGGAAGTCCACAAACTGTAGTTAAAAGCCTTCAGCTGATCCAAAATGCTGCAGCCAGAGTTCTGATGAAAATGAAAAAGAGAGATCATATCTCTCCTATCCTGGCTTCTTTTCTCCTTCTCACATATAAAGCCTTAAATGGCCAAGCTCCATCTGATATCAGATATCTGATTGTTCCTTATGTTCCTAACAGAGCACTTTGCTCTCAATCTGCAGGTTTACTAGTGGTTCCTAGAATTTCTAAAGTAGAATGGGAGGCAGATCTTTTAGTTCTCAGGCTCCTCTCCTGTGGAACCAACTACCAGTTTTAGTCCGTGAGGCAGACACCCTGTCTACTTTTAAGGCCAGGCTTAAAAGTTTCATTTTTGATAAAGCTTCTAGTTAGAGTGGCTCAGGTTATCCTGAGCTATCTCTATAGTTATGATGCTATAGGCTTAGACTGCTGAAGGACATAGGGACCCCTTTTTCATCATTCTGCTTCATTCTATCTCTATTCTCCCACTCTGCAGAATCTGTTAGTTCAATCTCTAACGTTCTGCTCTCTGCTTTTTCTCATAGTAGCTTCATCTGTGTCATGATCAGGCAGGATTTCTAGCCCAAATGCAGAACTCACAGACACAGAGGCAGGATAAAAGTCCAAATGTTTATTGTAACAGACTGGGTTCTACCTGGGAGGCAGAGAGGACAAAGCAGGTTAGGTTCAGGTCAAGGTCCAGGTTTACAGGGTCAGACATGCAGGCTGGCTCAGGCTTGCAACCATAACAAGTTTAACAATCCGGCTCAGAGTGGAGCTCTCCTCCAGCTTATGAAGGGAGAGCTTAATGAGCAGATGGGGATCAGCTGTTACGGACGAGCACAAGCTCTCAGCAAAGCATCTATGGCGCCCTCTGGTGGGCAAGCCTCTGGATCCCAACCGACAGCAGAACCCCTCAGAAAGGGATCCACATCGCCCTCTGGAGGGCAGACCTTTGGATCCCAACAGACAACAGAAGCCCATAGAAAGGGATCCACGTCACCCTCAGGAGGGCAAACCTCTGGATCCCAACAGTACCCACCCCTCAAGGGCGGATACCAGATGCCCAAAAATAAAAAAACCCAAAAAGAATAGCAACCCACCCAGGGTGGGTGGAGGGGGAACCAGGCAAGGAGGGCCAGGCACAAAAACAGAACAGGCTCCGAAACTCAAAACAACCCACCCAGGGTGGGCGAGGACAGGGAAAGTCTCAGGAAGCCGGCCGTGGGGCCGGAGACAAGGCAGAGTCTCAGGTGGTGGCCGTGGGACCAGAGCTGAGGCAGACGCTCTGGAGGCCGGAGTCTCAGAAGCTGCAGGGACCTTGGAGGAGGACGCCGCCTCCTCTTCTGCTGTGCTGCAACAGGCTCTGAATCAGGAACACAGAAAACCGCCGACTGCGGCTCCGAATCAGGAACACAGGAAACTGCCGACTGCGGCTCCGAATCAGGAACACAGGAAACCGCCGACTGCGGCTCCGAATCAGGAACACAGGAAACCGCCGACTGCGGCTCCGAATCAGGAACACAGGAAACCGCCGACTGCGGCTCCGAGTCAGGAACTGAGGAGGCTGCCGATTGCGGTTCCAAATCAGGAACACAGAAGACCGCAGATTGCGGCTCCGCATCAGGAACAGCAGAGACCACCGACTATGGCTCCACAGTAACACAGGAGACCGCAGATTGCGGCTCAGCATCAGGAACAGCGGAGGCCACCGACTGTGGCTCCGCATCAGGAACAGGGGAGACCACCGACTGATGCTCCAAATCAGGAACAGAGGAGACCACCGACTGCGGCTCCACATCAGGAACAGAGGAGACCGCCGGTTGCGGCTCCACGTACAGGAACGAAGAGGGCTTAAAGGTCCATGGACGGTACAGAGAGGACTCTAGACGGCTCCTAGCTGACTCTAGACGGCTCAGAGCGGGCACAGGGGTCTCCAGACAGCTCAGAGAGGGCTCAGGGGTCTTTAGACGGCTCTTACATTCCTGCATTTCGCGAATCCACTCCTCATGATGTCGACGCCACGCCACCCACCAGGGTGGTGGCCCACAGAAAGGGATCCACATCGCCCTCTGGAGGGCAAACCTCTGGATCCCAACAATCTGGTCTGTTCCTGTTTGGCTGTGACTCCATCCTGGAGAGAAATATCAGCTGTGCTTCTGCCATCAACACCTTTGTTTCTAGATGTCGGAGCTTGGCCTGTTTTCCAGTGTAGTCATGTTTCTCTGACTGTGACTAACTGGATGTGCTCTCTTCATCCTCTGACATGGGAGCTGGCTCGGAGCTTGTCTGCCTGGCTGTGTGTTTCCTGGACGGGGCCGCCTGTGGAGCTGGTTGACAGTTGCCTTTTGTATCTATGCTTCTTTTTCTATGTCTGCTTCTGTCTCCTTGAACCCCAGTCGGCCTCAGCAGATGGCCGCTGAGCCTGGTTCTGCTGGAGGTTTCTTCCTGTTTAAAGGGAGTTTTTCCTCTCCACTGTCGCTACAAGCATGCTTAGTGTGAGGGATTGCTGAAGAGTCAATCAGTTGATGGAATCAGCTGGTTTTCCTTAGATAGAAAACTTTGAACCAATCTGAATGGATGATCTGGTTGAATTCTCTCTATAAAGTGTCCTGAGATGACATGGTGTGAATTGGAGCTATAGAAATAAATTGATTTGAATTACAATCTTCTCAAGTTTGCCGATGTAGCAACAGTTATCTGTATTAAAACAACATTATTAAGATGCAAATGTAAAATTTTAACAGACCATCAGGAAAAAGCTTTTGGTGTTAGAAAATATGATGAAAAAAAAAGGATCTGAGGTTCAACTATCGGCCGGATCCTCCTCTCCATCAACCTGTAGTAGACCTTACCGGGAGGCTGAGGACTGTGATCCCTCTGTAATTGGAGCACACCCTCCGATCCCCATTTTAAAGAGAGGGACCACCACCCTGGTCTGCTAATCCAGGGGTACTGTCCCCGACCAGCACGCTATGCTGCAGAGATGTGTCAGTCAAGATAGTCCTAATACATCCAGAGACTTAAGGTACTCAGGATGAATCTCATCCATCCCCAGGGCCTGGCCACAAAAAGCTTTCTAACTACCTCGGTGACTTCCGCCTGGCTGATGGGCGAGTCTGCCTCTAAGTCCCAAGCCTCTGCCTCCTCTTCGGAGGGGGTGACAATGTGATTAAGTAGAACCTCAAAATACTCCTTCACTACTACTTCATTCGCTGGACAACATCCACAGTTGAGGTCAGCAGCTCACCACTCACACTTTAAACAGTGTTGGTGAAGCACCGCTTCCCCCTTCTAAGACGGCGGACAGTTTGCCTATATGGACTACTCGGACTCCATGTCTCCAACCTCCCTCGCGATCTGGGAGAAAATCATCTGGAGGTGGGAGTTAAAGACCAAACTAACAGAGATCTACCAGATGTTCCCAACAGACTCTGACAGCACGTTAGGCCTGCCAAGTCTGACTGGCTTCCAGTTGGTGATTGGTTGACAGCTAAGCCCCTCTCTTCGCCCGAGTGTCCAAGACATGCGACCAGAGATCAGATGACATAACTACAAAGTCGATCATTGACCTCCAGCGTAGGGTGTCCTGGTGCCATGTGGACCTTGTACTCGAACATGGTGTTCGATATGGACAAACTTTCATTCGTACAGAAGTCCAATAACAGAACACTGCTTGGGTTGTGATCAGGGAGGCCATACCTACCCATCACCCCTGTCCAGGTCTTACTGTCACTGCCCACATGAGCACTGAAGTCCCCCAGTAGAACAATGGAGTCTTAAGCAGGAGCACCATCTAGTACCCTTCCCAAGCACTCCAAGAAGGCCCTGTACTCTGCACCGATGTTGGGCCCATAGGCCAAGACAACGGTGAGAGACCTATCCCCAACCTGAATGCGTGGAGATGCAACCCTCACATTCACCAGGGGGAACTCCAACACTTGACGAGTGAGATGGGGTTCAATGAGCAAGGCCAATTCAGCCTGCTGCCTCTCTCCATGGGCAACGCCAGAGAAGTTGAGAATCCGGCCCCCACCCCACCCCACCCACCCTACAACCAGAAGGACCTTTAGCCATGAAAGACCCCAGGAGACCCGTGGACAAAATAGCTCCTAGGATCATGCGGGCACTCAAACAACCCCACCACGTTAAGGTGGCAGCTTGTAGGGGTGACACCGAGCAGCAGGTTTATCAAAATCCACATAGGAATTCTCAGGTGGTTATTAGCCCCTGCTTTAATCAGTATTTGTGTGCCTCTTGCTTTCGCGCAACTTTGCAGTTGATGTGTTAATTTACAATCAAATTGAGGCACAAAATTCTAAATGTATTTGTGATTTAACTTTTACAATATACATTTATTTTTTAAATTAGAATTTCTGAATTTCTGCTTTCTATATATATTAGAGAAATGCAAAGCTACCTAAAATGAACCAAAAGTACAAATGTTTTCTAAGCTTTTCATGCTTTAGAGGTTATTTAAGGTTGAGGTTTGATGCGTACTTGTCAGAGCTTGTTAAAAGTTGTCAGTAGATTTCCTCTGGAGAGGTATCGGTTGGTTGGGTGTGGATCTGTTGGACAGGTTCATCCTCTTTGTGTTCTTTTAGTTTCTAGAGAACAAGCTGTACAATTAAACTGAAACTTGGCATAAGCAAAGGTGAATCATTAAGTGTGATTTTAAAGAGAGGAACCACCACCCTGGTCTGCTAATCCAGGGGTACTCTCCCTGACCAGCACGCTATGCTGCAGAGATGTGAAAGCCAAGACAGTCCTAATACATCCAAAGACTTAAGGTATTCACGATGAATCTCATCCATCCCCAGGGCCTTGCCACAAAAAGCTTTGTGACTACCTCGGTGACTTCCGCCTGGCTGATGGGCAAGTCCGCCTTTAAGGGCCCGATCTATCAAAGGTTTGCGTGTATAAAAATGTGAGCTATTTCACTGCGCATGCTAAAAAATGTACAAACTGATCTATCAACAGCGTGCTAAAAGGATTTCGTCTTTAAAACATGCTAAATAGTGCCTCCTATCCATTTAATACTTTTTCTGCAATGAATATGCAATATGGGGCGTTTACATGCAAAAGTGCGTCCTGTGGGAGGAGAACATGTGAATACATTCATTTAACACTCACAAAGTGATTTATCAAACCTGAAAGCAATTTCGCTAATGGTATCTGACTCTATATTTAACATGTTTCAAAAGAAGGTGCAAATGGTCTTAATGTGTAATTGCGCACACATGGCAGCGGTTATTGTCGCAAGAAGGAGAAATCGAAATGAAGCAAGGAGACACAGAGAACGCATTTTTTCACTCATAATTTTGGAATGAACGAGGAAACGATCATTAAAACATTTATCTAGCATTGCCATTTTGGAGCTGTTGGGGGGAACTCTGAATGGATTTGGAGCCAGCCACAAGGAGGACCCACGCAATACCAGCTATCACAAAACTCTTTGCAACGTTGCACTTTTTTGTATCTGGGTTATCCAGCGTACGGTTGCAGCGAGAGCTGGGATCTCCCAATCTCATTTTTCAGAAGTGCTGTCCGACGTTCTAAATGCCATGTGTCACCGTATGAGAAAGGTCATTAGGTTTCCACACAACCGGCAGTCACTAAATGACACCAAACAAGGCTTTTTTGAAATCGCCGGATTTCCCGGAGTGATTGAAGCGATTGATTGCACTCATGTTCAACTTGTGCACCCTGCAGAAAGTGAGCATGTGTATAGGAATCGCAAACACATGCATTCTTTGAATGTGCAGTGCGTTTGTGATGCCCAAGGCATCATAACCAACGTTGTGGCAAAATATCCCGGGTCAGTGCATGACTCTTTCATTTTGAGAAACTGTCAGACAGCGGTGTTGGTATGGAGGACCCGAATGCAGAGACGAGTTGGCTGAGATGAATTTTAGTGTTTTAATTAAGGTTCACAGGCACTGAGGCTGGAGGTTCACAGGCACAGAGGCAGAAGTAAAAAAATCTAACAAAATAACTCATGAATCGTCATGACGGTTAGACTAGAAGTAAGATGAGGATTCAGCAAACAAGAACTGAAGAGGGAGGGCTTTTAAAGGGGACAGAGACAGGGAGAGGCTAATGAGGGAATTGAAAACAGGTGAGAGCAAAACAGAAAACAGAGCAAGAGAAAGAGGACACAAGAGGGCAGCAGAGGATAACAAATGAAAAGCTGGAAGACAGGAACTAACAAGAAAACAACAACAAAATAATAATCAAATAACTAGGATAAAGAAACATGGTGAAAAGAAAACTAAACACTAGAAATAAAGGAGCAAAAGAAAAACATAACAGAAACAAAACAGAAACCTAACAGAAACAGCTACCTGTTTTCCAAGTTGCGTGATGTAGAGTTTGGAGATGGCTGGCTTGTAGGTGAGTCAAATATTTAGAAAAAGAAATAATTTCTTCATCAGTGTCGTATTCATCCAGATTTCTTTTTTAAGGTGACAGTGCATACCCCCTACAACCCTTCCTCCTGACACCCGTTCTCAACCCGACCACTGGTGGACAAATTGGATACAACGAGGCCCATATTTGCACCCGGAACATAATGGAGCGCACCTTTGGGATCTTGAAGAGCTGGTTCCGATGTTTGGACCGTACTGATGGAGCACTGCTGTACAAGCCAGAGTTGCCCAGATTGTAGTGACCTGCTGCATGCAAGAATATTTGACAAACAGGGTTTGTTGTGATAGATCTGGGATCGGTATTCTGTGCGTTTGGGTCTGGGACCCTCTTTGTTCTTTTAAGATAAGAACACAGCTAAGTAAGGTTTGCAGCTGCAGCAGCAGTGCGAGGGCCTGGAGTTGGAGACTCCAAAGTGTACACGATAAATGTTTTTTGTCTATGTTGGTTAAAATAAAAAATATATATATTAGGCCTTTGAATAGGTGTGTGTGACTGTGTGAAAGTTTGTGAGGAAACAATCGACCCATTGGGATCTGTTGTTTCATACTAAAACAGCAGGAATTAATACAGTATAACTCCTGTGGATGCAGAGGCAAGAATTTCTCACCTGAAAAGGTAGAAGCAGAAATTACCACAACAGTGTTTGTGTGCTGTCCTGCTGAATAAACATCCAGTGCGTAGAATACCCTAGGTGTTTGTACTGAACTAAATTCTTTAAAATGGGAAAAGGTCAAAATAAATTAGAGATAATTTAGAATGTACGATTAGAAAATGTAGAAGTGCAGGATTAAAAAAAATAAATAAAAATAAATAAATAATCACTTGAATATATAGTTTGGAAAAAATATGGGTTTGAGGGACGCCTCTATTCCAAGATAAAATAATAAGAACTAAATGATAAAATAATAGAACTGAAGTGAGTCAGGGAGGTAAAAGAATTAAAAAGGATGGATTCAGGGAAGAGTATAGAGAAGATCATAAAGGGGATGTAAGTTTGTGTCGGATTGATCCAAGTAATTTAAAATACTTGTAGGAGTGGAAGTTAGAGTATGATACATGCACAAAGCAGATAGGATGAAAACCTAAATAAATAGATCTAATGTTGTGTTTGTCCGGTTTTAATATTATGTGTTTCTGTCTTTAAAGTTATGTTTGTGGGTCTTTTAAGTTTTTTTTTTGTGTCCAAAAATTAATGAAACACAGTTTAGAGGGAGACAGCTTAAATCTGCATAAGCGCGCAGGGGGGGTGTCACTGGAGCGATGGCTGCAGCATTGTTCTAATTGACAGCCTTCCTAATGCGTCTGCAGGGTCTCCAGAACTATAATTTCGGAACCAAAATTTTAAATTAATAAACGGACAAGAAAATTATTTTAGTCATGCAAGCTACCTACATGGAATAAAAAAAAATAGAGGGATTAAATAAGTGGATTGTGCAAGCTAAAACATAGAAACAGCTATGAAGCAAAGTTTGGACCATAATTGGGCTCAAGGGAGGGGCCGGTGGTCACAGGGGAAAAACAAGGGGTAATGTAGAAAGCACAATAGGTGCTACAACTGTGATAAGGAGGGCCACTTTGCTCGAGAATGTCCTGACCCCCACAGAGTGATCCTCCCTGTCACCAATGTTTTGACCAGCACTGACCGCAGGAGTCATGTGTACCAGCAGAAATTGCAGTTAATTGTGGACAAAGTGGAGGTCTTGGACCTACAGCAAATTTTCCTTTCTTTTTTAAACACATCAGAAAAACCATACTGGCATTTAAACATTCAAGGGGTAAAAGTAAAATTCCTGTGTGACATCGGGGCCAATATATCTATTCTAAGGGATACAATACCTCAGGTTAAACCGGGACTAAAATGGATCATAGTAGTCTCTGCTGATGGAAAAATGGAAACTCAGCGCATTTCTGAAATACAATTGGTCACTCATGAAGTGGGATTCAGGGTGGAAGCTGATTTTGTGTTAAGCCCAGACGGTCCAGTTAATCTATTAGGCAGAGATTTGTTAAGGAAATTGCAATTAGTGCTAGAGCCTAAAGACAGAGAAGTATTGGTAAAAAGGTGTACATGCTGCAGGGGGAAGTTACTCTAGAGATGCAGCTGTTTCTAGCTGTTTCTATGTTTTAGCTTGCACAATCCACTTATTTAATCCCTCCCTTTCTCAAGTGGGAGCCGACCATCAGCTCCCTCGTCAAGAAGGCCCAGCAGAGGATGTTCTTTCTGCGGCAGCTGAGGAAACTTAAGCTGCCAACCCGGATGTTGGTGCAGTTTTACACCTCCATCATTGAGTCCATCCTCACCTCCTCCATCACCGTGTGGTACGCTGGCGCCACCGCCAGGGACAGATACCAACTGCAACGCATTGTGCGCTCCGCTGAGAAGGTGATCGGCTGTAAGCTGCCATCACTCCAGGACCTGTATGTCTCCAGGACCAGGAGACGTGCAGGTCGCATCACAGCCGACCCTTCTCACCCTGGACACAGACTGTTTGAACCTCTCCCCTCAGGGAGGAGGCTACGGTCCATACGGACCAGAACCTCCCGCCATAAAAACAGCTTCTTCCCCTCTGCCATAAGACTCATGAACACTATATGTCAGACTCCATAACCTGCCCATGCCATTCACACTGCTGTATTGCACACTGCTCTATTTGCACTATCTTGTACATTTTACTTTTTTTATTTATCCATATTTTTATCTTAAGTGTATATATTAGTATATTTTTTTTGCATGCCTTATACCCTAGTGTTTTTAGAGATTTTTATAATTTTATTTACTATTTCATATATGTTTCATGTTGCACGACTGTACCACAAAAATTTCCTAGTTGTGAACCTCTTCACTAACAATGGCAATAAACCCGATTCTGATTCTGATTCTGATTCTGATTCTGACACACATGTGATACATTCAGGCTCATCCCCGAAAACATTTTACTTCCTGGATCTAACCACCCAAAAGAAAAGATGAACAATAGGAGGGGTTATAAAATTTGTACGTGGATGAGTCAGTTTCCAGAAAGAAATTAGTTGTTTTTACAATTGCAGATGAGTTTAAAAAAAAACTCTTTACAGTGCTGCTTTAAAATCATCATATTCTGCGCAAGCTGCAGAAATTGTTGCATTAACAAAAACATGTGAAATTTCAAAAGGCATCAAGGATGCAGGGGCAATTGTAGAACTTCAAAGGGGGCTTTCAGCCCCGCCTAGTAAAAGCAGACCAGGAAGGAAGAGTCCACAGGGGAAGTTCATCATCTGAGTGTGAATAGGTGTTTGAGCAAATGGGGGAGCCATTAAAATAGTAGATGTGTATGAAGCATGGGGGATAATAAATGCATTAAAGGCAAAAACATGAACAGTTCTAAAAATTATTAGACAAGCAGTTAGACTTATATGCAATTCAGGAGCCTGTAAAATTTGCATTCAAGATAATGTAGGACTAAAACCATCTAAAATGCTAATTTTTGTAAAATCAGCAAATGGTCAAATGGAATACCTTTAAAAATAGAAAACCTTCAAACAGGAACAAGATTGCAAGGTTCTATGTTTTTGTAGTAATATCACCAACTCACTACATTAATTTGTTAGGATGGGAATTGATGGGAAAATTAAGCAATTTTTCCCAAACAGGGGGGCATGAAGGCCAAATGTGTGGAACATATAAATAGCGTTTCAACAAAATCTACTTCTGTCTATCTGCACTATGCTAGCAGCACATTGTCAGATCCACTGGATGAATATCTGTTAGTTGAACAGTAGAACACTTTGAATTTGTGCAAAACAGTTTCTGAAACAAGACGTTACTACAATGGCTACACAAATTATGAACATAGATGGGGGTTCTTAGCAGTAGTTACTGTTATGCTTTCTACACAAATGTAAGGAATGTACCGCTTATCATGGGTAAATCATTTGTCATTGGTTAAGACCAGTGAAGCACACTGGAGAGACACAGGCCTGCGTTTAGAAGCTGCAGAAGGTGCATCTGATTTCTATCTATGTCCACACCACACAAACCAGGCTGGTTTTATAGCCCTAACACAGAACTATGGAAACAGCCTTATAAAATTCTGTTCAATGTAAAACCCCAGGTTGTTATGGTTCCTATTTGTTGTTACTCTGAGTTTTCTGTTATCAGTTGTTTTGTTTTTATTTTCCATTATCTTCAAGAATTCTTTAGTTACTCTCTGTTGCCCC
>NW_024038677.1:0-18817 GCF_016077235.1 Cyprinodon tularosa
AAACAAATGATGAAAAACAGTAACTTGCCCTATAAAGGGTAAACACTGATAGATAGTCCTAAACATGTGCATTATTTGAAATGCAAAATATTTTTATTAGGAAAGTAAAGGGGGAAAAAAAATACTCTAATAAATACTATTGTCCAAATCTTCTTGTGCTGAGGTTTTAAAGTTTTTTTTTTTTTTATTTAGGTGGAACTGGGGAAAAAAGGTATGAGAACCGCCCAGATTTAATTAGTTCTGATTCCATACAAAATAAAAATTTGAATATATTTGCAATTTCCTTTATATTTTTCTTTGCAAAACTTAACGACAATAAATGTATCCATTAATGATTCATGCATAGTGATCATTTATTTAGTTTGGATTGACTAATTGTTATTTATAAAAGTATTTTCAACAAAAATCAGTTAGCATTTAGCAGCCTACTCCTACTTATTCATTTCATTCCAGATTTAAAAAAGAATCATGAATATTTTGTATGTCATCATACAACTGACACTATGTTTACTTCACATATCTTAAGATAAATGCTTAGGAATAGTACACCCAAAACATGATTGGCCTTCATTTTCTACTCCCCCCCATGCTGAACAACACTCTGGAGTACTTTTTTGATATCTCAAATGCATCTGGAGATCTGGGAGGCTTCTTGCTGTCTGCTGACATTCAAATAATGGAGGTCTATGGCGCCCGAGGCAGAAAGGTCCATAAAAGTCCACAAAAAACGTGTCAATATTCCTCCATACTGCTCGTCCAATGTATTCCAATTGTCCTGAGTGGGTAGCATCCAGAATTTACTCGAAACGAAGTCATTTAGAATGTTTTTAGAGCATAAAAAGTAGTGTATAGGATTTCCTGAAAGCGCGTTCACGAGTCTAGGGAAACCGCGGCAGACCAAACCAGATGAAAGTGCGCATTCAGCTCGGCAAAGAACTCATGCTCTTCCTCAACTCTGAAGTCCTCAGACATTTTTCTTTTGTTGTTTCTTTCTTTGCACAGGTAAACAGCACATTTCTTCTTCTACGCTTGCATTATCGGCAGAGCAGACGCTGAATGCGCACTTCCATCTGGTTTGGTCTGCCGCGGTTTCCGTAGACTTGTGAACGCGCTTTTAGGAAATCCTATACACTACTGTTTATGCTCTAAAAACATTCTAAATGACTTCATTTCGAGTAAATTCTGGACGCTACCCACTCAGGACACTTGGAATTAGGGATGCACCGATGCCGATACTGGTATCGGCATCTGGCCCGATACCACGTGTTTTTGTTGACAGCGGTCCAATAGTGCAACACTAGGAAAGGTAGACAGACAACTACTCTCTTCAGCCCATAGGGCATATTTATTTCTTTACTTCAGTAACAAGCGGACCACGTCCATTGATACCCTTTTTCTTCAACAAGAACAGAGAGAGAGATGTAGGTCTCTTCCAAAACAAATAGCACCCCCTTGCGGTGTGGAATAGGTAACTACAGTACAGAATACATTCAGTCAGTCATACACATATGTCAACACTCCCACTTATGAGTGACTTGTATCCTGTACACCTGGTTTTTTTTTTGTTTTTTTTTAACAACCAGAATAAAACAGAGTTGAATCAGTGCATTTTACAGCACATACAGAACTTAACACATTTATAATCCCCTCAGATGCTTCAACCAAACATGACTTCAGAAAATTTCTTCAGTTTGACCTTTGACACTGGTTTGGTCATAGCATCTGCTATCATCTCGTCTGTAGGACAGTATATAAGTGCCATCTTTCCATCTTTAATGGTTGATCTTATAAAATGGTACTTGATGTCAACATGCTTGCACCTTTGTCTGTATACAGGATTCTTTACAAGTGCAATGGTGCCCTGGTTATCCTCATAAACAATGGTTTGAGCATATTGATAGGAATCCATAGCCTTCAGCAGTTGCTCTAAATAAATACACTCCTGTATTGTTAGAGTTAAAGCCATGTATTCGGCTTCGCATGTTGACAAGGCTACTGTGGGTTGCTTTTTGCTTCTCCATGACACCAGTGAGCTATTCTTGCTCATGCTCACACAGTAACCAGACGTGCTCCGTCTATCATTAGTGTCCGCGCCCCAATCTGCATCACTGTATGCCCGGAGGCCTAAACCATCACTGCTTTCCCTAAAAGTCAGCTGCTTATCAATAGTACCTTTAAGATAACGCAGTATGTGCTTTACCGTCACCCAGTTTTCCTCTGTGGGGTTTGCGAAATGTTGTGAAAGCTTGCTTACCACGAAACAAAGATCCGGTCTCGTACAAGCAGCTAAGTAGATGAGACTACCTACAGCTTCCCTGTATTTCCTCACATCTGTCATCTTAGGCGCATCATCAGTGTAGTCAACCTTCTGTTCACATGGGGTCTCGCGTGTTCTGCACTCCTGCATATCAAAACGGTTGATGATCTTTTCAGCATATCTCTGTTGTGACATGGTTACACACTCATCAGTCTGACTGAAGTCTATCCCTAGAAAGTGTTTTAGCCTGCCTAGGTCCTTCATCCTAAACATGTTGGACAGCATTGACTTCACTTGCTCTAGACTTTGCGTGTTGTTCGTTGCGATGATCAGATCATCCACCCAAATGACTATTATCACCTTCCCTGCCTGCTCTGACTCTTTTGAGTACACACAATGGTCTGCTGGGTTCTGTGTGAAATTGTCGCTTAACAAACACTTGTGTAACATTTCGTTCCAATTCCGACCCGACTGTTTCAAACCATAGATTGATTTCTGTAATTTACACACTAGGTTGTTCCCTAGTTTTTCATGACCTTCAGGTTGGTCCATGTAAATGTCCCGGTCTATTGGCGCGTGTAGGTACGCTGTCTTTACGTCCATTTGGTGTAGTATCAACTTCTCTTGGGCCGCCTTTTGCATGACTACGCGTACACTTGTTATATTGGCTGTGGGGGAAAATGTCTCACTATAATCTATTCCTGCTCTCTGACTATACCCCTTTGCCACAAATCTGGCCTTGTACTGCTCATGACCATCACCACCCTCCTTAATAGAGTACACCCACCTACCTCCCACTGTCTTTCTGCCTTCTGGCAATTTGGTCAGGGTAAAGGTCTGGTTCTCCTCTAAAGACTGCATCTCCTCGTCCATGGCCTTCTTCCATTTACTCGCCTGTGGAGATGTCATAGCCTGTTTAAAAGTCAGTGGTACACCACACACTGCTCGGTAGCAATAGTCAATACTGGTGAGCATACTATCATCATCATCACTACCCTCCTGAGTAACGTAATCACTAAGGTTACTCGGGGGCTTACGCTCTCTAGTGGGGTACCTTCTACTGCTTGGGGTCTGTGGCGTCACCCTGTGGTGCTCCTCGCCATCATCCTCTGGGGATCCTGGACCCTCAGTCTGTACATCTGTGCTCTTAGCACTGGGTTGTGATGTGTCTGTCTTGTCAGTATTTATGATGGAGTCAAATCCTAATCCCTGTGTCTGAGTCTCGCTGTCACATGTGGTTTTCGTGATAAATTTTACCAGCCTATGTTTCTGCACTTTTTCCTTGTTGGGGTAGTAAACTAGAAAGGCAGGGCTCTCCTTGTCATGCCCTACGAAGAAGCCCTTTTCACACTTGGGATCTAGTTTACCCTTATTTTGTATATATGCATAGCACTCTGATCCGAATTTGTGCATCTTTGCTAGATCACACTTCTTTCCCGTCAGTGCTGTGTATGGTGTTGTGCCAATGTGCTTATTAAAGCACCGGTTTCTGGTGTAGGCTGCTTCCTGTACCGCATAAGGCCATAGCCTCTTAGGTAAATTACTGTCAATGAGCTTACACCTTGCCATCTCGAAGAGAGTACGCCCTTCCCTCTCAGCTATCCCATTTTGGTGTGGGGAGTAAGGACAGGACGTCTCATGTCTAATTTTGTTCTTTCTCAGGAGTGTCTTAAATTCTCTATTTGTGAATTCAGTCCCGTTGTCTGATCGGATGCATTTCACACTGCCATAAGGCGCTACATCAGCCAGAAACTTTTCAGTAGCCTGTAAGGCATCACTCTTTGTCTTGAGGAAGTATGTGAAAACTACTCCTGTGCACACATCTGTGAAAGATTGCATGTATTTGTAACCATCGATTGAACCATTGGTCACTGGGCCAGCTAGATCAGTGTTTACCAACTCAAGTGGTGTTTTCACCTTCTCAGTTGCATTTCTGTTTCTCGTCTGGGTAAACTTTCCCTCTATGCACACACCACATTCTTTGTCAGGCTTGTGCTTTGCACCTTTAATGTGCATGCCTATGGTTATATTCTGCAGTTTCAGTATGTCATCGTAATTACATGCCCCATAATCTCATGCCAGGTTTGGATATCATGGCTAACATTGCACATATCATTTTCATCACACTCGGTTTGCAAATAGTACATTCTGTCACACACTTGAATGTTAAACTTTGTCCCATTAGGTGCCACCAGAGTGTTATTACCTTCTTCGAAGAGTACTTTGGCACCGTGTGCTGTGGCACACTTCACAGAGAAGAGTTCTTGTGGGAATGAAGGGATGTACAGGGCGTCCTTCAGAGTCACTGTACATCTGCACCTGTTGCTGTCCATGAGACATACCTGTGCGTCTCCTCTGCCTTCCGCCAATCCGAACATCCGCTTCCCGTCAGCCAGCTCCATGCTGTGGCTCTCTGGCTTGAATGAGGTATCGAAGGTTTTGAACCGGCTTTTGTCGTTCAGCATGTGGGACGTCGCGCCTGTGTCAACGATCAGCCCTTTTCCCTCAATCTGCCGCTGCTGCGCTGGCATGCAGGTGTCCCCGGTCTCTGCCCGGAATGTGAAGTCGTCTCTTGCCTCGATCCGTCCTCCACCGCTCGTTGCCTGACCGCCTCTGCTGCCGCTTCTGCTGTTGCGGCCGCTGCTGTCTTCAGCGCGAGCACACTTGGAACTTTGTGCACGCTCTTTCTTCCTGCAGGTTTTGTCGCTGTGGTTTGTGCTTTTGCAGGAACCGCACCAAACTTTCCTTGTGCATTCGTCTTTTCGATGTCCCTTCTCTCCGCATCGCCAACATGCCATCTCTGTTGAAGATCCGCTGCTCTTTTTCTTCAGTGCAGTGCGGGCTTTTAGCACCCTTTCTCCCATCGTCTCGGCTTCTGGTTCTGCTTCCTCCGACGCCTCGAAGTTTCGTAGCTTCACTTTGAACTCAGTCAGTGTCACCTCCGCTGAACCATGAGTCACCATCAGCGTAAATGGTTTGTATTTCTCTGGAAGTCCCCTCATAATCATTGCCATCATCAGCCCCTCACTCGGTGCTTCGCCTGCGCCTCTCAGCGCCGTGAAGATCTGCTCCGCCCGGATAATGTACTCTGTTACGGTTTCGGTTTCAGTTTTCTTCAGCGAGGTTAACGTTATGTACAATGAAACAATCCTTGGCCTGCCTTTGCCAATGTAGTGCTCCCTCAGCACTTGGAGACTCTCGCGCCCCTTGTTTTTACAGTCTCTGAATATCAGTCCCAAACTTACGTTGTCCAGTATTGGTGCTAACGCACAGTAAGCATCAGCATTTTGCTTCTCATCCTCGGCTTGTTGCTCCGCCGTCAGCGGTCTACCAGGCTCGTTCAGAATAGTCTCTTTTAATCCGACACGGTGCATACAACACAGCATCCGTTCTTCCCAGAGCTCATATTCTTCGGCCCTACCGTCAAACATCGGCCACTTTGCCTTTTGCTGTGCCATTCTCCTCAGATGTTAGCTTAGCCGTGCCGAACTAGCTACCGCACGTTCGTCGTCACGCTTTCCGTTGTTGCAACTATTTTGTCGTCACCACTGGGCCCATAACCTGTTGACAGCGGTCCAATAGTGCAACACTAGGAAAGGTAGACAGACAACTACTCTCTTCAGCCCATAGGGCATATTTATTTCTTTACTTCAGTAACAAGCGGACCACGTCCATTGATAACCTTTTTCTTCAACAAGAACAGAGAGAGAGATGTAGGTCTCTTCCAAAACAAATAGCACCCCCTTGCGGTGTGGAATAGGTAACTACAGTACAGAATACATTCAGTCAGTCATACACATATGTCAACAGTTTGTACTCGTACTTGTATCCGTAAATGTGTACCGATACTACAGGGCCGGATACTAGCATACATTTCAAGCAGCGAAGAAGACCGCAGTGTGACGTCAAGAACCCGCCAGCCAGAGTATAGAGAAGGAGGGAGCGAACACAAAAAGAGAGTTAGCATGTCCGCTATTTGGAAATATTTCCAAGTGAACGAGGACGACAAAAGTAAGGCTGTTTGCAAAATATGCAAATCACATTTTTCAAGGGGAGGAACAAACCCTAATAGTTACAACACAAGTAACCTAATAAAACATCTTAAGACGCAACATGATGCCGAATACAAGGAGTTCTCTCACGGCGGTGGGAAACTACAACAACCAACTTTGCAGCAAACGCTGAAGAAGCGGGAGAAGATGTCCAGAGACAATCCACACGCAATGAAGATAACAGAAGCTCTTACCCAATACATTGCCCTGGATGACCAGCCATTATCCGTCGTTGAAAATATTGGATTCCGACGTCTTCTGAGTGTACTGGACCCGAGGTATGAAATTCCTAGTCGCCAATACATCACTGACCGGGAGCTGCCGAAACTATATGACTTTGTGAAAAGACATATTCAAAGCCTTTTGCAAGATGTCTCAGCGATTAGCTTGACAACTGATATCTGGACGAGCAGCGTTAGCCCGGTGTCACTCATTAGCCTAACTGCGCAATGGGTTGACAAAGATTTTACCCTGCAGAGGGCTGTCTTGCATGCAAAACAATTTCGGGGATCACACACTAGCCAAGCCATCGCAGATTTGTTTGATGAGATGCTCCGGAAGTGGGGCGTTCCTAAAACTTTGATTCCTGTTGTGCTACGTGACAATGCTAAAAACATGATAAAAGCCATGACGGATGCCGGACTTCAGAGCCTTCCATGTTTCGCGCACACACTCCAGCTGGTGGTTAACGAAGGGCTTCTGGTCCAGAGGAGTGTGACTGATGCTGTCGCTATGGGCCGGAAAATCGTAAGACATTTTAAACACTCCACGTTAGCTTACTCACGGCTGGAAGATATTCAGCTGCAGCTCAACCAACCAACAAAAAGATTGCAACAGGATGTACAGACCCGCTGGAACAGCACATTTTACATGATACAGTCTCTCATTGAGCAGAAGCGTGCTCTTGGAATATATGGATCTGAAAACGAGCTTCCAGAGAATCTCGCCGCTCACCAGTGGGCACTTTTGGAAAAAACTGTCGCTGTTCTGGCTCCGTTTGAAGAGCTTACAAGAAAAGTAAGCTGCTCTGATGCATTGGCATCAGATGTGATCCCTGCTGTGACTGTGCTTCTCAGAATCCTGAACAGAGAAACTGATGATGATCAGGATATCAAAACAATGAAGTCGACCTTAGCTGCAGCTGTGAAGAGGCGCTTCACTGACATGGAGAAGATCCCCCTCTACTGCATTGCAACTCTACTGGATCCAAGGTAAAAGTCTGCCCATTTTTGTTTAGCATATTAGAATATGATCAAAACAGAATCAATTAAGCTAAAACGTTTTGAAAAATGTAATTAAACATTTATTTAGAATAATGCAATTGCACTTATGGTATTTAACATACTACACAATAAGCTTACTTTAAGTTACATTATATGATTTACAAATTTTTACCTAACAATTTAAACACTAGCCTATCCATAAAAAGGAAATTTATTTTATTTTTTTCTGTTGTAGGTACAAAGATCGTTTTTTCTCAAACGTCAACATTGCCATGGATGCCAAAGAAATGCTGAAGGTGGAGTTGCAGAGTGTGAATACAGGAGAGCCAAAGGAGAATCTTGAAGAGCCACCCGCCAGAAGGCTTTGTATGACACAAGCTAGCAGCAGTCTGGACAGAGTTTTTGAGGAGATAACGGAAGAACAACAGTCATCTTCAACAAGCCATGCCACCCCAGTGGGTGCTGCCATTCAGTTAGAGACCTACCTTGGAGAGACTACAATTGCTCGAGAAGAAAACCCACTGCAGTTCTGGGGTGTTAATAAAATTCGGTTTCCTGCTTTGGCTAAAATGTCCCAGAGGTACCTCTCAGCTCCATGTACCAGTGTAGAAAGTGAGAGACTTTTTAGCTCAGTTTCACACATCATAAATGAAGAAAGAAACAGATTAAGTGCAGCAAATGCAGAGATGTTGCTTTTCATCAAGAAAAACTTGCCCCTCACTTTCTTAAAATAGGTTCCAACCTAAAAGACAAGCTTTACAAAAAGCATTATGTAATAATCAGTTGCACATTCACAGTTTGTGTTCATTATATGTTCAGTTATGTTTAATTTGCCTATAGGTAAAAACTGTGACAAGGCTGTTAAAACTATTCAGTAAATGTCTTAAAATATAAAAAGAGGACAGATGTATACAATTAAAATACACCAAGTGTATTTCTGTTTGAGCCAAATGAAAATAAAAATCTTTTAAATTAATTCTGAGGAGTTAATGGCACTTAATATTACTCGGTATCGGTACTCAGTATCGGCAAGTACTGAAGTTGAAGTACTTGTAATCGTACTTGGTTTGAAGAAATCTGGTATCGGCACATCCCTACTTGGAATACATTGGACGAGCAGTATGGAGGAATATTGACACGTTTTTTGTGGACTTTTATGGACCTTTCTGCCTCGGGCGCCATAGACCTCCATTATTTGAATGTCAGCAGACAGCAAGAAGCCTCCCAGATCTCCAGATGCATTTGAGATATCAAAAAAGTACTCCAGAGTGTTGTTCAGCATGGGGGTGAGTAGAAAATGAAGGCTAATCATGTTTTGGGTGTACTATTCCTTTAACAAGGAGCAGGTCATATGAGTTTCTCACAGTAAGGTTAACATTTAAAGCCTGTATTTATTGCTATTTTGATGATCAGATCTAAAATGAAATGAGCTTCTGTTAGCATCTTAGCTGCAGCAGGTGACTCTTGCTTTTATATTCATCCAAACCAGAGATTCAAACTCAGTTTTAGTGCAGGAGACTGAATCCCAAAACGGATTTCCATACGTGTTAAAAGATCTCCAGCCTGAAAAGTAACGAAGCAGTTTATGTAAACTGTACTTTATGAGGCTTTAAGCCACTGGTTGCTTTTTGAGCAGAGAAGGTGATGATGATTTACTCTGGAGAAGGAGGTAGGAAACTGAGCATCACCAGTTAAGATTCCTGTGAGAAACATGAACCGACAATGAAACCTGTAATGCGCTCAGAGTAACTGACTCAAATTATGCTTATATGGAGATAAGTAACTGGACTAAAACTGCATCATTTAACCCCGCAGCTCAGATTCTGCAGGATTTTAAAAATATTTTAATAAGACTGAAAGAGGGATTTATGCCAATCTACATTCTGTCAAACGCTTGTTAGGATCAAGTTATTCTGAATTAGGCAACCTGTGCCGAGTGGGCATGTGCCCCCCCTTTCAACATAACCGATGTTCACTTTGAGTGGCTGCATGCCATCAGAATATTCTGATTGTTGTGTTTACACGACTTATTTTCAGCCTAAGGCAGAATTTTTATCTTTTTTGATGCAGCTGTGCAGAGAGCAGCTGCTGTGCTTTGTGCAGCCATGTCTGTTTGGACGCTCGATGAGCAGAGGTGATAGCGCCTGCTATCGGGGGGCTCAGATGGTTGGAGCGGTTATTTCCCCCAAATGACATCACAAAGGGCGTGGTTTTGAACATTTTGAGCACACGTTAACTTAAAAGGAGGAAGAAGGCAATTAGAGAAGAGAAAGGTTTATTTTTTTATTTGTGAACCTAATGCCCAGGCTTCAGGACATATATGACCAGAAAATGTTTATAAAGTAGATTTTGCATAATATGGGACCTTCAAGCTATTTTTTTCCTTTTATATCAGTTGCTTAGACAAAAGGCACACTTGGTTCTGTTCTCTATAGATGTTTTACCAATAAGTTTTATCATTGCTGACGCACAGCTTCCTACCTCCACTTCCTGTTTGTTAATCATCTGATTCTCTTCCTAATGTCCCATTAGAAAAGTGACCAATCATCACAAACCAGAGCTCACATAACTAACTGTGTGGCATCTATTCAGACAGGTTCAAGATATTTGTCATTTATTTCTATTCCGACTTTTATTAGCGACAAAAAATTGATAAGAATATGTCTCATTTTCACAAATATAGGTAGTGAAAGGCTATGGGTGCTTCTGCGTTAATTGAATATAAAAAGTTTAAATTGTTTATCATTTTTAACAGGCATTTTTATGACAGTCTATAATGACAACAGCCATTTTGGTTGCTAAACTCGAGGCTAAAAGCTAACAGCAGAGGAGGAACTGACTCCTTCTTTGGAATACTTCCTGTTGATAAAATAAGAGAATACAAAAAGAAAACACCATATAAAGTTTAAGAAGAGAATGATAGTTATCTTCTGTTAAAAGATATGATCTGCTTTAATCAAAACCGTACTGAAAGAAAGTTCTTTCCTATAAGCAAATAGAAAGAGCAACACCCAGGATAAGTTTTTGTTGTAAAAAATATCCAAGCTTTTTTTAAATCGCTCTGCTTTATTGAGAATAACAAAGAGGCTTAAAATGGGCTGGATAGATAGACTGATTGTCGTTGGATCCATGGTAACAGAGATCCTGCTTTTCATTTGATAACCACACTTTAAAAAAGAAGTCTTATAAGGTGTCGGGTGTGGCCTGCAAGTTTTTTTGTTTGTGACAAGATTGTTTCAATTCTGCTAAAGTTAGCTTTCTTGGAAGGAAGTCAAAGATGCTTTCATCCAGCCAGCAGACCAACGACTCACAGCAATAGGTAGGGGAGGGGCAGCAGTTGGTTAATTATGTCATACAGAGAAAACTTTCCTTTTTGGGGTTTTGTTTGGCATTGCAATAAAAGGCGTTTAAGCTTAGGAACGGCGTGAAAGAAAATTTTAGTCGGTTCCTTACTAACTTTGGCATACGTCCAGCTGATCCGTGCCCAGGCCTGCCTCACCTTTCAGTCGACCATAAAGCTCAGACAGGAAAGGGTTACCCAGTCAGTAAGCACAGGTTGCACCTTTCTATCATGTCTTTTAAAACACCTTTTCTCTTTTTTCTTATATTCACACCAATAATGGATAATTCCTCAACTGATCACCAAAACACACTTTTCTAGGGATGCAGGATATAATCGGCCCCCTATCGGTATCGGCCTTAAAACTGAATATCGGACATCGGCCCCCCCACCGATATTTAACCCGATATTTGATCAGCTTCTGAGTTTCTAAAGTCTAAAAAAAAAATAAATACTACTTCTTCTTCTTCCTCAAAAACTTCTTTTTTTACAGACTTAAAAACTTCTAAAGACGAGGGAAAAAATATTGATCCATTAAAATATCCCAATATCTTCATATGCTGATATATTGCCATTTAAAAACACCATATCAATCTCTTTTACTAATGAAATATTGCTATATGTCATCGTTATGCTACGAAATCCCCCAAAAATTCACCAAATTTTGCCATATTTTTATATGTTGATATATTGACGCGGTATCGATCTATTTTACTAACAAAATCTCACAAGAATTTGCAAAATATCACGAGAGTTTGTAACAGAACGATGAAATTTCACCAGATTTTGAAAGTAAAATAGATCGATACCGCGTTTTTAAAAATCAGTTTGATATCAGCATATGAAAATATATCTGAGTATATTATTTTTCAAAGTGTCAGAAATGGATAACAAAACTGCTATTTTCAATGACTACTTATTTTTGTCCAGCTTTAACATCGGTATCGATATCGATTATCGGCTACATGAGTTTTAAAATATCGGCATATCGGATATCGGCCAAAATCCCAATATCGTGCATCCCTACACTTTTCTGTTGTTTTTTTTTAACCCTAAACAGACCTTGACAACATTGTTCAACCTTTTCAAGTATTATAGAGACAAGCTCCGCTCAGCGATTCCACTTTATGCTCAGGAACTGACTGGTCAGTTCAAAAGGCTTAAATCACACATTTCTCCTCTCTTGGTTTCATCTGTCTGCACATCTTATCTTTAACAGCCTTTATAATCTTTAAATACAACTTCGTAAATATGCTGAAACTGATCATTTTCCTCTTTCCAGATGTTTCGCCATGTTTTCAGCCTCTGCCTAGATATGCTAACAAACACTTTTATCTTACAAACGTCTGAAACTGTCTTTACACACAGATCAGTTTTATTGTTAATTAACTTTTTTTTTTCATTTTGGTCGACTGACATTTAATATCCATGTGCTTTAAATGTCAGCAACAAATGACTAAGCTTCTCTACAGCTTATTTGGTCATTTGTAAATGTTACAACATCTTTAATTAGATACTCATTTGAACAATGGATAATGCTATTAAATAAAAAGGAGTTTTTTATATCTTGTCCTTTTTTAGAACAGTTATTCATGAACAGAAGGTGTCATTTTTTGAATCAGTCATTTAATTTAAAAATTAATTGTTTTTATTGTCAGAACATGGGTCTCTCTAATTTAATCAGATAGAATACTGTTTGAAGGAGATAAGAAATGATGAGTGCATTTAAAAACCTGTTGCTGTACAAAATCGAAAAGCAAATCACTATGTGTTGCAAAACTTTTTGAATTGACTTAGTAACGGTCATTGTTTGCCCTCAGAGACACTCTTAACATTGAAAAATTATACAAATCAATACTTGGAGTTGATGAGAGAATGTCAGTCTCACTGTTGCACATGTTGCTTTTCTTTTGCTCTGCAGCTTCTATGCCTGTGAGGATGCACATGTCCATGATTCCAGCCCTGGAGATTATGGACACCTCCATGGAGGAGGTAAAAGCTGCTTTTGTTGCACTTTGGTTAACATCCATGTTCTAGAATTAATGTTTTTCCCTAAAAAATAAATCAACCCTTAATGTTTATTAAAACCAGCTGGTCTCATTTTTCTTTCATTTGTTTTATGCTGCAGGAGGCATCAAGTGGAACTGAAAAATCTTGTGAGTTTGTCTTGAATTGACAGTTTGTTCACAAATAATGCTGCAGTATTCTAATAATCTAACGTCATGAATTAAATGTCTTTTCATTTAGCCACTCTGCTCACCCAGTGCCAGAAGGAAGCATTTGGATTGGTAACTCTCCAAGTGCCGCTCTTCCGTCCCAGTTGTGACAAGCAGGGTCTCTACCTGCCCAAGCAGTGCCTGGGGGAGCTCTGCTGGTGTGTGAACCCAGCTGATGGGATAGAGGTCCCTTGCCCCACATCTGCCTTGTCTGGTGAGATGGCATTACCCAATAGAGAATCCGATTTGGAAAATAATTTTAACAAATTGTGTTTTTGTTACTTCATTTGACTGATTTTGTTAAATTTGTAATATATTGAGAAGAAGAAAAATATTTTGAACAAGATTAAATATATAGACCTCTTTGTTTATTTTACATGTAATAATCTGCATTCATTTTACACAAATTCATATTTTTCTTTAGACTATGGAAATAATTTCAGGTTTCTTACTGTTAAATATTTTTCTTTGCAGGTCCTCAACTGGCTCTTGCCCAGGATGTGGTGAGTAAATGATCTTTATATGTTTTTTATAGACCGACCATCTTACAGATTGTCCTTTTGTTTGCTTACGTTAACCTGAGTTAATACAAAATGTTGTTTTAAAGAGATTATTTCATTCATTAAGGGAAATATACTCTTCTTAAACTAACCCAGACTTATATGGAAAAGTATTTTTTCTGCTTCTTTAACTGATTGTTCCACCCTTGGTGACATCAGATGCCAACAAGATTTAGCGATTACTGCAAAGGAGTCATTTAGATTGCTCGTTTAACCATGATAGTCCCATTGGCATTAAAAAAAAAAAATAAAATCTTGGCCACGAGACAAAAACAGACAGAATAGAAAAAAATGCAAGACTAAAGGATAAGGTTGTTTGAAAGTGAATTACTTTATAATACAGCCCTGGCTGTGTTTAGGGTTGGGTGTGGCTGGTGTAATGAATCCAGCTTCTAACAAAGTGCTTTATTACAGCTAAGTCATGTTTTAACACGGGGGAATTAAGTTTTTTCATATGCATCCAGGTCAGTTTGAATAGATGTTTTTCCCCTCAGTGAATAAAATCGTCAGCTTTATTTCCTATTTCTCAGGTTGGCTTTGGTTTTATTTGATAATTTGAAACATTAAAACAACTAAATACATCTTTAAGGAGACTAATTTTACACCCTAGTTTACAACCAAGTCCAATTAAATTGTAGACATGTAACTTTTAATTGAAATAGTGACCCTGTATAGTACAGCTATGTATTCACATAATGTTTTATGTTTTAGGCGACTGAGACTGCCTGAATCGCTCTCATATGAAGAGACTGGGAACAGACGACGGCTCCTGATGATATCTTACAGCTTTGCCAACTTTTATTCAGCAGTTTAAAGACAGTTAGATGGGTGGTAGGGTTTAGAGTTGCTAATTATTTACTTTTATTGCCTTTTTTTCTGAATTTTATTCCTTTCCTGCGAACAATAAATATTCTCCTTAAGCATATGTGCATTGAAATGTTTCCTTAGACAGATTTAATAAAAGTTCTATAGAGAAAACTCAGAGATTTGGTCCTTGGATGAAGGGAAAAAATTATTGATCAGTATTTGGAAAATCTTTGTAAAACACATGCAATTATGCTCATAATTTTCAGTTCATTCAAACAAAATAAATTGGTTAACGTTTTGTTTAGTCTCCATTTGTAGTGATTTTCTTTTTTTTTTTGCAAAGTTGTGATGTTTAGTTTTACTTACCAGTAGTTAAAACAGACTCTTGCTTTGGTAGAAATAAAAAAGAAAGGAAAATGTTGGTTTATTGATACTAAAAAAAGTGTTTGTTCCTTCCAGCTGCTATAGTCTAGTGATTGTTATGAACCTAATTAGTATTATTGGATTTAGTTTGCAGTTTTCTTTGGGATGTGGAAAGAACCACGGAGCTGCACCTGTCTGTTCAGAGTGATGGCGCTGGGCTGGCACTTGGTGCAGATTCCCTCAGGCCAGGGAGGATGACCCTCACATCCTGACTTTATCTTACAGCTGATGTTCTCCAGAGCTGCAAACTTCCCTCTGTTAGCATCCGGAAAGAGTTAGTCTCTTACACAGAGTTCTTTAACCTATCTGCTGGTAGAATTAAAACCAGACACCTTACTTATCAGCTCCACCGGTCATTTTACAAAGATACGCGTGGAAAGACGTGCTTCACCGGCGGGTCGAGGTGGTTCAGATAGTCTTCGTCAAAAAGCTGGAAAAGACAGAAGCTGCATCCTTCAGCATTATGCTTGCTAACATTTTTTATCCCACCAGTTTTATTATGAAAGACTGGCTGTTACCTCTAACGGTACACAGTGCACGCATTTTCCAAGGGCACCATGACGACATCTGGAACAAAACGGAGATTTATCTCATCCTCCTGTACCTGTGGTGCAGAGGATGACCGAGGGATTAACAAGGACGAAGAGGAGGATGATATAGACGGCAGGGATGAAGATGTCAGTCTGTGGTATTGGGCCTTGAACTCAGAAACTCTGGATTCCTAACCATTAGGCCGACAATCCCCTCAATTAATGACTTTTAGAACAAAATTAAGGAAGAATAATCTTACCTTCATTCCTGTTTAGCTATTTATGCTATTTAGGATAGTTTTTATCAGGAAAATCATCACTTCATAGATATATTTAAAAAAGACTGTTGAAGATATCCAGCATGGCAATGACCCTAAAGCATGTTACATACTCCCAATATAACATAATCCCCGGTATGAGGCTGCAAGGACAAATCTTGTTCTTTTGATTTATAGTGTAATCTAAGCCCTCTGGAGTCCGCTGACTTGAAAAGACACTGTAAAGGCCATTTACTGTTACAATTCAGCATTGAAACAGACTAATTCACAACTTCCCCAAAGCATATGTACAATTTTGTCTTTTTAAAAGATAGATTTATGTATATATATTAAAAGATTATATGAGCAATAAATCAGTAGTATATCTGACCTTATTGAAAACATTTGTTCTTAGCATGTATCACTCCAAAATGCAAGGCTTTAAAAATTATTAGTTGTTTGTACGATTTAAATATATCTATGAAGAGATGATTTTCCTGATTAGGACTATCCTATGTGCAGACATGAACATACATAACAAAAGCAGGAATAAAGGTAAGATTATTTTTCATAAATGTATCCCTTGAAGTCATTAATGCCGTATTCGTATTCTCAGCTGAGCTGCCTGTCAGACTAAGTTCTAAACCTTGGGGTTTTGAATAACTTTGTTTGAAAACAATTGCAGTTTGTTGCCAATATGACGCTTTCCAACGGATGTTCACCAATATTTTGATATCTACAGTATTTTGTGTCACCATTTAACCTTAGCTGATATATCAATATAGCAAGGGTTTGGAGCCAGAGGGGCGTAAGTGGCATTTTGGTCAAAAATGAGTTCTACAGGTGCTGGTCATAAAATTAGAATATCATGAAAAAGTAGATTGATTTCAGTAATTCCATTTAAAAAGTGAAACTTGTATATTATATTCATACATTACATACAAACTCATATATTTCAGATGTTTATTTTGTTTAATTTTGATGATTACAAATGACAACAAATGAAAATCTCAAATTCATCATATCAGAAAATTAGAATATTACTGAAGACCAATAAAAACAAAGGATTTATAGAAATGTTGGCCAACTGAAAAGTATGAACATGAAAAGTATGAGCATGTACAGCACTCAGTATTTAGTTGGGCCTCCTTTGGCCTGTATTACTGCAGCAATGCGGCGTGGCATGGAGTCGATCAGTCTGTGGCACTGCTCAGGTGTTATGATAGCCCAGGTTGCTCTAATAGTGGCTTTTAGCTCTTCTGAATTGTTGGGTCTGGTGTATTGCATCTTCTTCTTCACAATACCCCATAGATTTTCTATGGGGTTAAGGTCAGGAGAGTTTGCTGGCCAATTAAGAACAGGGATACCATGGTCCTTCAACCAGGTACTGGTAGCTTTGGCACTGTGTGCAGGTGCCAAGTCCTGTTGGAAAATGAAATCTGCATCTCCAAAAAGTTGGTCAGCTGCAGGAAGCATGAAGTGCTCTAAAACTTCCTGGTATGTGGCTGCGTTGACCCTGGACCTCAGAAAACACAATGGACCAACACCAGCAGATGACATGGCACCCCAAACCATCACTGACTGTGGAAACTTTACACTGGACTTCAAGCAACGTGGATGAAGTGCCTCTCTTCTTTTCCTCCAGACTCTGGGACCTTGATTTCCAAAGGAAATGCAAAATTTACTTTCATCAGAGAACATGACTTTGGACCACTCACCAGCAGTCCAGTCCTGTTTCTCTTTAGCCCAGGCAAGACGCTTCTGACGCTGTCTGTGGTTCAAGAGTGGCTTGACACAAGGAATGCGACAGCAGAAACCCATGTCTTTCATACGTCTGTGTGTGGTGGTTCTTGAAGCACTCACTCCAGCTGCAGTCCACTCTTTGTGAATCTCCCCCACATTTTTGAATGGGTTTTGTTTCACAATCCTCTCCAGGGTGCGGTTATCTCTCTTGCTTGTACACTTTTTTCGACCACATCTTTTCCTTCCCTTCGCCTCTCTATTAATGTGCTTGGACACTGAGCTCTGTGAACAGCCAGCCTCTTTAGCGATGACCTTTTGTGTCTTGCCCTCCTCGTGCAAGGTGTCGATGGTCGTCTTTTGGACAACTGTCAAGTCAGCAGTCTTCCCCATGATTGTGTAGCCTATAGAACTAGACTGAAAGACCATTTAAAGGCTTTTGCAGGTGGTTTGAGTTAATTAGCTGATTAGAGTGTGGCACCAGGGGCCATCAATTTTGAACCTTTTCACAATATTCTAATTTTCTGATATGATGAATTTGAGATTTTCATTTGTTGTCATTTGTAATCATCAAAATTAAACAAAATAAACATCTGAAATATATGAGTTTGTATGTAATGTATGAATATAATATACAAGTTTCACTTTTTAAATGGAATTACTGAAATCAATCTACTTTTTCATGATATTCTAATTTTATGACCAGCACCTGTATATATCAAATGAAAGGTCTTGATTAGCTCCATCTAGTGGTGCCAAAGATACAAATCAGAAATGAATCTGTATTGAATAAAACAATAAAACAACAAAGACCTTACCAAAAAGGTGGAGTACTGTTTGGAGCCAGAAGGGCGTATGTACATATACGCCCTTGTGGCTCTGAGTAATACCAGACCCTGCAGTGCATTTCAGAGTCAAAAGGGCGTAACACAAGTGGTGCCCAGTGCTAAAATAAGTGACAGAACTGCAGACATGCAAGAACTGACTGAGGCAGAAAAGATTTTGATCAGTATAATATGGGAAAGTGATGAAGTTGAAGATGAAGCTTCAGAGATTGCTCTTCATTTCAGTGATGGAGGTAAGATACAAAAACTACCCTCATGATATTTCAGAGAAGTTTGCACGATCAGCAGGCGCCCTCACACACAGTGATTTGGGAATGACCCCTCCAAGCAAGAAAGGACGCCATGCACCGCATAACAAAATCCCAGAAAGCAGCAAAGAAAAGATCAGAGAACACATCCGCTCATTTCCCACACTTGAATCTCACTACTCCAGAAAAGACACAAGCAAGCTGTATCTGGAAGGTTCTCTAAATCTCATGAAAATGTATGACTTGTATAAAGAGAAATGTGGAGAGTGGAACATCCAACCAGAAAAGCTTAGTATGTATAGGTCAGTGTTTGACAAGG